>NW_026912124.1:0-20000 GCF_963662255.1 Cinclus cinclus
GACATCAAGTGGCCTAAAAGGGCATGGGATGCATTGTGACAGCACAGGGGTTAAGAGAAGCAAGGAACCATTGTGACCCAATGCAGGCTAACAATCTAATGATTCCTTTTGACACCAATGGGCCTAAAAGGGCAGGGATGTATTGTGAAAGCATGGGGCCCAATTAAAACCTGGTACAATTATGCCACCATGGAGGCCAAGAATCAAATGATTCATTGTGACATCAAGTGGCCTAAAAGGGCATGGGATGCATTGTGACACCACAGAGGTTAAGAGAAGCAAGGAACCATTGTGACCCAATGCAGGCTAACAATCTAATGATCCCTTGTGACACCAATGGGCCTAAAAGGGCCCTGGGAGGAATTGTTACAGCATGGGGACCAATAGAAACAAGGATCTATTATGCCACCATGGAGGCCAAGGATCAAATAATTCATTGTGACATCATGTGGCCTAAAAGGGCATGGGATGCATTGTGACAGCACAGGGGTTAAGAGAAGCAAGGAACCATTGTGACCCAATGCAGGCTAACCATCTAAGAATTTCTATTGAAACCAGGGGGCGCAAAAGGACCACGGATGAACTCTGACATCAAGGGGACCAATAGAAGCAAGGAAACATTATGACACCATGAAGGCCAAGAATCAAATGGTTCATTGTGACATCAAGTGGCCTAAAAGGGCTTGGAATGCACTGTGACACCACAGAGGTTAAGAGAAGCAAGGAACCATTGTGACCCAATGCAGGCTAGCAATCTAATGATCCCTTGTGGCACCAGGGGGTATAAAAAGGGCCAGGGATGGATTGTTACAGCACGGGGACCAATAGAAGCAAGGATCTATTATGCCACCGTGGAGGCCAAGAATCAAATGATTCATTGTGACATCAAGTGGCCTAAAAGGGCATGGGATGCATTGTGACAGCACAGGGGTTAAGAGAAGCAAGGATCCATTGTGACCCAATGCAGGCTAACAATCTAATGATCCCTTGTGGCACCAGGGGGTATAAAAAGGGCCAGGGATGGATTGTTACAGCACGGGGACCAATAGAAGCAAGTATCTATTATGCCACCATGGAGGCCAAGAATCAAATGATTCATTGTGACATCAAGTGGCCTAAAAGGGCATGGGATGCATTGTGCCACCACAGGGGTTTAGAGAAGCAAGGAACCATTGTGACCCAATGCAGGCTAATAATCCCAGGATCCCATTTGACACCAGGGGGCGTAAAAGGGCCAGGGATGAATTGTGACAGCATGGGGCCCAATAGAAACAAGGAACCATTATGACACCATGGAGGCCAAGAATCAAATGATTCATTGTGACATCCAGTGGCCTAAAAGGGCATGGGATGCATTGTGACAGCACAGAGGTTAAGAGAAGCAAGGAACCATTGTGACCCAATGCAGGCTAACAATCTAATGATCCCTTGTGACACCAATGGGCCTAAAATGGGCAGGGATGAATTGTGAAAGCATGGGGCCCAAGTAAAACCTGGTACAATTATGCCACCATGGAGGCCAAGAATCAAAAGATTCATTGTGACATCAAGTGGCCTAAAAGGGCATGGGATGCATTGTGACAGCACAGGGGTTAAGAGAAGCAAGGAACCATTGTGACCCAATGCAGGCTAACAATCTAAGAATCCCTTTTGACATCAGGGGGCGCAAAAGGACCACAGATGGACTCTGACAGCATGGGGACCTATGGAAGCAAGGAACCATTATGACACCATGAAGGCCAAGAATCAAATGGTTCATTGTGACATCAAGTGGCCTAAAAGGGCTTGGAATGCATTGTGACACCACAGAGGTTAAGAGAAGCAAGGAACCATTGTGACCCAATGCAGGCTAACAATCTAATGATCCCTTGTGGCACCAGGGGGTATAAAAAGGGCCAGGGATGGATTGTTACAGCACGGGGACCAATAGAAGCAAGGATCTATTATGCCACCATGGAGGCCAAGAATCAAATGATTCATTGTGACATCAAGTGGCCTAAAAGGGCATGGGATGCATTGTGACACCACAGGGGTTAAGAGAATCAAGGAACCATTGTGACCCAATGCAGGCTAACAATCTAAGAATCCCTTTTGAAACCAGGGGGGCGCAAAAGGACCACGGATGAACTCTGACATCAAGGGGAACAATAGAAGCAAGGAAACATTATGACACCATGAAGGCCAAGAATCAAATGGTTCATTGTGACATCAAGTGGCCTAAAAGGGCATGGGATGCATTGTGACACCACAGAGGTTAAGAGAAGCAAGGAACCATTGTGACCCAATGCAGGCTAACAATCTAATGATCACTTGTGGCTCCAGGGTGGTATAAAAAGGGCCAGGGATGGATTGTTACAGCACGGGGACCAATAGAAGCAAGGATCTATTATGCCACCGTGGAGGCCAAGAATCAAATGATTCATTGTGACATCAAGTGGCCTAAAAGGGCATGGGATGCATTGTGACACCCCAGGGGTTAAGAGAAGCAAGGAACCATTGTGACCCAATGCAGGCTAACAATCTAATGATCCCTTGTGACACCAATGGGCCTAAAAGGGGCAGGGATGAATTGTGAAAGCATGGGTCCCAAGTAAACCCTGGTACAAATATGCCACCATGGAGGCCAAGAATCAAATGATTCATTGTGACATCAAGTGGCCTAAAAGGGCATGGGATGCATTGTGCCACCACAGAGGTTAAGAGAAGCAAGGACCCATTGTGACCCAATGGAGGCTAATAATCCCAGGATCCCATTAGACACCAGGGTGCGTAAAAGGGCCAGGGATGAATTGTGACAGCATGGGGCCCAATAGAAAAAAGGAACCATTATGACACCATGGAGGCCAAGAATCAAAAGATTCATTGTGACATCAAGTGGCCTAAAAGGGCATGGGATGCATTGTGACAGCACAGGGGTTAAGAGAAGCAAGGAACCATTGTGACCCAATGCAGGCTAACAATCTAATGATCCCTTGTGACACCAATGGGCCTAAAAGGGGCAGGGCTGTATTGTGAAAGCATGGGGCCCAATTAAAACCTGGTACAATTACGCCACCATGGAGGCCAAGAATCAAATGATTCATTGTGACATCAAGTGGCCTAAAAGGGCATGGGATGCATTGTGACAGCACAGGGGTTAAGAGAAGCAAGGAACCATTGTGACCCAATGCAGGCTAACAATCTAATGATCCCTTGTGACACCAATGGGCCTAAAAGGGGCAGGGATGTATTGTGAAAGCATGGGGCCCAATTAAAACCTGGTACAATTACGCCACCATGGAGGCCAAGAATCAAATGATTCATTGTGACATCAAGTGGCCTAAAAGGGCATGGGATGCATTGTGACACCACAGGGGTTAAGAGAAGCAAGGAACCATTGTGACCCAATGCAGGCTAACAATCTAATGATTACTTGTGGCACCAGGGGGGTATAAAAAGGGCCGGGGATGGATTGTTACAGCACGGGGACCAATAGAAGCAAGGATCTATTATGCCACCGTGGAGGCCAAGAATCAAATGATTCATTGTGACATCAAGTGGCCTAAAAGGGCATGGGATGCATTGTGACACCCCAGGGGTTAAGAGAAGCAAGGATCCATTGTGACCCAATGGAGGCTAACAATCTAATGATCCCTTGTGACACCAATGGGCCTAAAAGGGGCAGGGATGAATTGTGAAAGCATGGGTCCCAAGTAAACCCTGGTACAAATATGCCACCATGGAGGCCAAGAATCAAATGATTCATTGTGACATCAAGTGGCCTAAAAGGGCATGGGATGCATTGTGCCACCACAGAGGTTAAGAGAAGCAAGGACCCATTGTGACCCAATGGAGGCTAATAATCCCAGGATCCCATTAGACACCAGGGTGCGTAAAAGGGCCAGGGATGAATTGTGACAGCATGGGGCCCAATAGAAAAAAGGAACCATTATGACACCATGGAGGCCAAGAATCAAAAGATTCATTGTGACATCAAGTGGCCTAAAAGGGCATGGGATGCATTGTGACAGCACAGGGGTTAAGAGAAGCAAGGAACCATTGTGACCCAATGCAGGCTAACAATCTAATGATCCCTTGTGACACCAATGGGCCTAAAAGGGGCAGGGCTGTATTGTGAAAGCATGGGGCCCAATTAAAACCTGGTAAAATTACGCCACCATGGAGGCCAAGAATCAAATGATTCATTGTGACATCAAGTGGCCTAAAAGGGCATGGGATGCATTGTGACAGCACAGGGGTTAAGAGAAGCAAGGAACCATTGTGACCCAATGCAGGCTAACAATCTAATGATCCCTTGTGACACCAATGGGCCTAAAAGGGGCAGGGATGTATTGTGAAAGCATGGGGCCCAATTAAAACCTGGTACAATTACGCCACCATGGAGGCCAAGAATCAAATGATTCATTGTGACATCAAGTGGCCTAAAAGGGCATGGGATGCATTGTGACACCACAGGGGTTAAGAGAAGCAAGGAACCATTGTGACCCAATGCAGGCTAACAATCTAATGATTACTTGTGGCACCAGGGGGGTATAAAAAGGGCCGGGGATGGATTGTTACAGCACGGGGACCAATAGAAGCAAGGATCTATTATGCCACCGTGGAGGCCAAGAATCAAATGATTCATTGTGACATCAAGTGGCCTAAAAGGGCATGGGATGCATTGTGACAGCACAGGGGTTAAGAGAAGCAAGGATCCATTGTGACCCAATGGAGGCTAATAATCCCAGGATCCCATTTGACTACCAGGGGGCGTAAAAGGGCCAGGGATGAATTGTGACAGCATGGGGCCCAATAGAAACAAGGAACCATTATGACACCATGGAGGCCAAGAATCAAAAGATTCATTGTGTCCTCAAGTGGCCTAAAAGGGCATGGGATGCATTGTGACAGCAGAGGGGTTAAGAGAAGCAAGGAACCATTGTGACCCAATGCTGGCTAACAATCTAATGATCCCTTTTGACACCAATGGGCCTAAAAGGGGCAGGGATGTATTGTGAAAGCATGGGGCCCAATTAAAACCTGGTACAATTACGCCACCATGGAGGCCAAGAATCAAATGATTCATTGTGACATCAAGTGGCCTAAAAGGGCATGGGATGCATTGTGACAGCACAGGGGTTAAGAGAAGCAAGGAACCATTGTGACCCAATGCAGGCTAACAATCTAAGAATCCCTTTTGACATCAGGGGGCGCAAAAGGACCACGGATGGACTCTGACAGCTTGGGGACCTATAGAAGCAAGGAACCATTATGACACCATGAAGGCCAAGAATCAAATGATACATTGTGACATCAAGTGGCCTAAAAGGGCATGGGATGCATTGTGACACCACAGAGTTTAAGAGAAGCAAGGAACCATTGTGACCCAATGCAGGCTAACAATCTAATGATCCCTTGTGGCACCAGGGGGTACAAATAGGGCCAGGCATGGATTTTTACAGCACGGGGACCAATTGAAGCAAGGATCTATTATGCCACCGTGGAGGCCAAGAATCAAATGATTCATTGTGACATCAAGTGGCCTAAAAGGGCATGGGATGCATTGTGACACCACAGGGGTTAAGAGAAGCAAGGAACCATTGTGACCCAATGGAGGCTAATAATCCCAGGATCCCATTTGACTACCAGGGGGCGTAAAAGGGCCAGGGATGAATTGTGACAGCATGGGGCCCAATAGAAACAAGGAACCTTTATGACACCATGGAGGCCAAGAATCAAATGATTCATTGTGACATCCAGTGGCCTAAAAGGGCATGGGATGCATTGTGACACCACAGAGGTTAAGAGAAGCAAGGAACCATTGTGACCCAATGCAGGCTAACAATCTAATGATCCCTTGTGACACCAATGGGCCTAAAATGTGCAGGGATGAATTGTGAAAGCATGGGGCCCAAGTAAAACCTGGTACAATTATGCCACCATGGAGGCCAAGAATCAAATGATTCATTGTGACATCAAGTGGCCTAAAAGGGCATGGGATGCATTGTGACACCACAGGGGTTAAGAGAAGCAAGGAACCATTGTGACCCAATGCAGGCTAACAATCTAATGATCCCTTTTGACATCTGGGGGCGCAAAAGGACCACGGATGGACTCTGACAGCTTGGGGACCTATAGAAGCAAGGAACCATTATGACACCATGAAGGCCAAGAATCAAATGGTTCATTGTAAGACCAAGTGGCCTAAAAGTCTTGGAATGCATTGTGATACCACAGAGGTTAAGAGAAGCAAGGAACCATTGTGACCCAATGCAGGCTAACCATCTAATGATCCCTTGTGGCACCAGGGGGTATAAAAAGGGCCAGGGATGGATTATTACAGCACGGGGACCAATAGAAACAAGGATCTATTATGCCACCATGGAGGCCAAGAATCAAATGATTCATTGTGACATCAAGTGGCCTAAAAGGGCATGGGATGCATTGTGACAGCACAGGGGTTAAGAGAAGCAAGGATCCATTGTGACCCAATGGAGGCTAATAATCCCAGGATCCCATTTGACACCAGGGGGCGTAAAAGGGCCAGGGATGAATTGTGACAGCATGGGGCCCAATAGAAACAAGGAACCATTATGACACCATGGAGGCCAAGAATCAAAAGATTCATTGTGTCCTCAAGTGGCCTAAAAGGGCATGGGATGCATTGTGACAGCAGAGGGGTTAAGAGAAGCAAGGAACCATTGTGACCCAATGCTGGCTAACAATCTAATGATCCCTTTTGACACCAATGGGCCTAAAAGGGGCAGGGATGTATTGTGAAAGCATGGGGCCCAATTAAAACCTGGTACAATTACGCCACCATGGAGGCCAAGAATCAAATGATTCATTGTGACATCAAGTGGCCTAAAAGGGCATGGGATGCATTGTGACAGCACAGGGGTTAAGAGAAGCAAGGAACCATTGTGACCCAATGCAGGCTAACAATCTAAGAATCCCTTTTGACATCAGGGGGCGCAAAAGGACCACGGATGGACTCTGACAGCTTGGGGACCTATAGAAGCAAGGAACCATTATGACACCATGAAGGCCAAGAATCAAATGATACATTGTGACATCAAGTGGCCTAAAAGGGCATGGGATGCATTGTGACACCACAGAGTTTAAGAGAAGCAAGGAACCATTGTGACCCAATGCAGGCTAACAATCTAATGATCCCTTGTGGCACCAGGGGGTACAAATAGGGCCAGGCATGGATTTTTACAGCACGGGGACCAATTGAAGCAAGGATCTATTATGCCACCGTGGAGGCCAAGAATCAAATGATTCATTGTGACATCAAGTGGCCTAAAAGGGCATGGGATGCATTGTGACACCACAGGGGTTAAGAGAAGCAAGGAACCATTGTGACCCAATGGAGGCTAATAATCCCAGGATCCCATTTGACTACCAGGGGGCGTAAAAGGGCCAGGGATGAATTGTGACAGCATGGGGCCCAATAGAAACAAGGAACCTTTATGACACCATGGAGGCCAAGAATCAAATGATTCATTGTGACATCCAGTGGCCTAAAAGGGCATGGGATGCATTGTGACACCACAGAGGTTAAGAGAAGCAAGGAACCATTGTGACCCAATGCAGGCTAACAATCTAATGATCCCTTGTGACACCAATGGGCCTAAAATGTGCAGGGATGAATTGTGAAAGCATGGGGCCCAAGTAAAACCTGGTACAATTATGCCACCATGGAGGCCAAGAATCAAATGATTCATTGTGACATCAAGTGGCCTAAAAGGGCATGGGATGCATTGTGACACCACAGGGGTTAAGAGAAGCAAGGAACCATTGTGACCCAATGCAGGCTAACAATCTAATGATCCCTTTTGACATCTGGGGGCGCAAAAGGACCACGGATGGACTCTGACAGCTTGGGGACCTATAGAAGCAAGGAACCATTATGACACCATGAAGGCCAAGAATCAAATGGTTCATTGTAAGACCAAGTGGCCTAAAAGTCTTGGAATGCATTGTGATACCACAGAGGTTAAGAGAAGCAAGGAACCATTGTGACCCAATGCAGGCTAACCATCTAATGATCCCTTGTGGCACCAGGGGGTATAAAAAGGGCCAGGGATGGATTATTACAGCACGGGGACCAATAGAAACAAGGATCTATTATGCCACCATGGAGGCCAAGAATCAAATGATTCATTGTGACATCAAGTGGCCTAAAAGGGCATGGGATGCATTGTGACAGCACAGGGGTTAAGAGAAGCAAGGATCCATTGTGACCCAATGGAGGCTAATAATCCCAGGATCCCATTTGACACCAGGGGGCGTAAAAGGGCCAGGGATGAATTGTGACAGCACGGGGACCAATAGAAGCAAGGATCTATTACGCCACCATGGAGGCCAAGAATCAAATGGTTCATTGTGACATCAAGTGGCCTAAAAGGGCATGGGATGCATTGTGACAGCACAGGGGTTAAGAGAAGCAAGGAACCATTGTGACCCAATGCAGGCTAACAATCTAATGATTCCTTTTGACACCAATGGGCCTAAAAGGGCAGGGATGTATTGTGAAAGCATGGGGCCCAATTAAAACCTGGTACAATTACGCCACCATGGAGGCCAAGAATCAAATGATTCATTGTGACATCAAGTGGCCTAAAAGGGCATGGGATGCATTGTGACACCACAGAGGTTAAGAGAAGCAAGGAACCATTGTGACCCAATGCAGGCTAACAATCTAATGATCCCTTGTGACACCAATGGGCCTAAAAGGGCCCTGGGAGGAATTGTTACAGCATGGGGACCAATAGAAACAAGGATCTATTATGCCACCATGGAGGCCAAGGATCAAATAATTCATTGTGACATCATGTGGCCTAAAAGGGCATGGGATGCATCGTGACACCACAGGGGTTAAGAGAAGCAAGGAACCATTGTGACCCAATGCAGGCTAACCATCTAAGAATTTCTATTGAAACCAGGGGGCGCAAAAGGACCACGGATGAACTCTGACATCAAGGGGACCAATAGAAGCAAGGAAACATTATGACACCATGAAGGCCAAGAATCAAATGGTTCATTGTGACATCAAGTGGCCTAAAAGGGCTTGGAATGCACTGTGACACCACAGAGGTTAAGAGAAGCAAGGAACCATTGTGACCCAATGCAGGCTAGCAATCTAATGATCCCTTGTGGCACCAGGGGGTATAAAAAGGGCCAGGGATGGATTGTTACAGCACGGGGACCAATAGAAGCAAGGATCTATTATGCCACCGTGGAGGCCAAGAATCAAATGATTCATTGTGACATCAAGTGGCCTAAAAGGGCATGGGATGCATTGTGACAGCACAGGGGTTAAGAGAAGCAATGATCCATTGTGACCCAATGCAGGCTAACAATCTAATGATCCCTTGTGGCACCAGGGGGTATAAAAAGGGCCAGGGATGGATTGTTACAGCACGGGGACCAATAGAAGCAAGTATCTATTATGCCACCATGGAGGCCAAGAATCAAATGATTCATTGTGACATCAAGTGGCCTAAAAGGGCATGGGATGCATTGTGCCACCACAGGGGTTAAGAGAAGCAAGGAACCATTGTGACCCAATGCAGGCTAATAATCCCAGGATCCCATTTGACACCAGGGGGCGTAAAAGGGCCAGGGATGAATTGTGACAGCATGGGGCCCAATAGAAACAAGGAACCATTATGACACCATGGAGGCCAAGAATCAAATGATTCATTGTGACATCCAGTGGCCTAAAAGGGCATGGGATGCATTGTGACACCACAGAGGTTAAGAGAAGCAAGGAACCATTGTGACCCAATGCAGGCTAACAATCTAATGATCCCTTGTGACACCAATGGGCCTAAAATGGGCAGGGATGAATTGTGAAAGCATGGGGCCCAAGTAAAACCTGGTACAATTATGCCACCATGGAGGCCAAGAATCAAATGATTCATTGTGACATCAAGTGGCCTAAAAGGGCATGGGATGCATTGTGACAGCACAGGGGTTAAGAGAAGCAAGGAACCATTGTGACCCAATGCAGGCTAACAATCTAAGAATCCCTTTTGACATCAGGGGGCGCAAAAGGACCACAGATGGACTCTGACAGCATGGGGACCTATGGAAGCAAGGAACCATTATGACACCATGAAGGCCAAGAATCAAATGGTTCATTGTGACATCAAGTGGCCTAAAAGGGCTTGGAATGCATTGTGACACCACAGAGGTTAAGAGAAGCAAGGAACCATTGTGACCCAATGCAGGCTAACAATCTAATGATCCCTTGTGGCACCAGGGGGTATAAAAAGGGCCAGGGATGGATTGTTACAGCATGGGGACCAATAGAAGCAAGGATCTATTATGCCACCATGGTGGCCAAGAATCAAATAATTCATTGTGACATCAAGTGGCCTAAAAGTGCATGGGATGCATTGTGACAGCACAGGGGTTAAGAGAAGCAAGGAACCATTGTGACCCAATGCAGGCTAATAATCCCAGGATCCCATTTGACACCAGGGGGCGTAAAAGGGCCAGGGATGAATTGTGACAGCATGGGGCCCAATAGAAACAAGGAACCATTATGACACCATGGAGGCCAAGAATCAAATGATTCATTGTGACATCCAGTGGCCTAAAAGGGCATGGGATGCATTGTGACACCACAGGGGTTAAGAGAAGCAAGGAACCATTGTGACCCAATGCAGGCTAACAATCTAATGATCCCTTGTGACACCAATGGGCCTAAAAGGGCCCTGGGAGGAATTGTTACAGCATGGGGCCCAATAGAAGCAAGGATCTATTATGCCACCATGGAGGCCAAGAATCAAATAATTCATTGTGACATCATGTGGCCTAAAAGGGCATGGGATGCATTGTGACAGCACAGGGGTTTAGAGAAGCAAGGAACCATTGTGACCCAATGCGGGCTAACAATCTAATGATCCCTTGCGACACCAATGGGCCTAAAAGAGGCAGGGATGAATTGTGAAAGCATGGGGACCAAGTAAAACCTGGTACAATTATGCCACCATGGAGGCCAAGAATCAAATGATTCATTGTGACATCAAGTGGCCTAAAAGGGCATGGGATGCATTGTGACACCACAGGGGTTAAGAGAAGCAAGGAACCATTGTGACCCAATGCAGGCTAACAATCTAATGATCCCTTTTGACATCTGGGGGCGCAAAAGGACCACGGATGAACTCTGACAGCTTGGGGACCTATAGAAGCAAGGAACCATTATGACACCATGAAGGCCAAGAATCAAATGGTTCATTGTAAGACCAAGTGGCCTAAAAGTCTTGGAATGCATTGTGATACCACAGAGGTTAAGAGAAGCAAGGAACCATTGTGACCCAATGCAGGCTAACCATCTAATGATCCCTTGTGGCACCAGGGGGTATAAAAAGGGCCAGGGATGGATTATTACAGCACGGGGACCAATAGAAACAAGGATCTATTATGCCACCATGGAGGCCAAGAATCAAATGATTCATTGTGACATCAAGTGGCCTAAAAGGGCATGGGATGCATTGTGACAGCACAGGGGTTAAGAGAAGCAAGGATCCATTGTGACCCAATGGAGGCTAATAATCCCAGGATCCCATTTGACACCAGGGGGCGTAAAAGGGCCAGGGATGAATTGTGACAGCATGGGGCCCAATAGAAACAAGGAACCATTATGACACCATGGAGGCCAAGAATCAAATGATTCATTGTGACATCAAGTGGCCTAAAAGGGCATGGGATGCATTGTGACACCACAGAGTTTAAGAGAAGCAAGGAACCATTGTGACCCCATGCAGGCCAACAATCTAATGATCCCTTGTGACACCAATGGGCCTAAAAGAGCCAGGGATGAATTGTTACAGCACGGGGACCAATAGAAGCAAGGATCTATTACGCCACCATGGAGGCCAAGAATCAAATGGTTCATTGTGACATCAAGTGGCCTAAAAGGGCATGGGATGCATTGTGACAGCACAGGGGTTAAGAGAAGCAAGGAACCATTGTGACCCAATGCAGGCTAACAATCTAATGATTCCTTTTGACACCAATGGGCCTAAAAGGGCAGGGATGTATTGTGAAAGCATGGGGCCCAATTAAAACCTGGTACAATTATGCCACCATGGAGGCCAAGAATCAAATGATTCATTGTGACATCAAGTGGCCTAAAAGGGCATGGGATGCATTGTGACACCACAGAGGTTAAGAGAAGCAAGGAACCATTGTGACCCAATGCAGGCTAACAATCTAATGATCCCTTGTGACACCAATGGGCCTAAAAGGGCCCTGGGAGGAATTGTTACAGCATGGGGACCAATAGAAACAAGGATCTATTATGCCACCATGGAGGCCAAGGATCAAATAATTCATTGTGACATCATGTGGCCTAAAAGGGCATGGGATGCATTGTGACAGCACAGGGGTTAAGAGAAGCAAGGAACCATTGTGACCCAATGCAGGCTAACAATCTAATGATCCCTTGCGACACCAATGGGCCTAAAAGGGGCAGGGATGAATTGTGAAAGCATGGGGCTCAAGTAAAACCTGGTACAATTATGCCACCATGGAGGCCAAGAATCAAATGATTCATTGTGACATCAAGTGGCCTAAAAGGGCATGGGATGCATTGTGACACCACAGGGGTTAAGAGAAGCAAGGAACCATTGTGACCCAATGCAGGCTAACCATCTAAGAATTTCTATTGAAACCAGGGGGCGCAAAAGGACCACGGATGAACTCTGACATCAAGGGGACCAATAGAAGCAAGGAAACATTATGACACCATGAAGGCCAAGAATCAAATGGTTCATTGTGACATCAAGTGGCCTAAAAGGGCTTGGAATGCACTGTGACACCACAGAGGTTAAGAGAAGCAAGGAACCATTGTGACCCAATGCAGGCTAGCAATCTAATGATCCCTTGTGGCACCAGGGGGTATAAAAAGGGCCAGGGATGGATTGTTACAGCACGGGGACCAATAGAAGCAAGGATCTATTATGCCACCGTGGAGGCCAAGAATCAAATGATTCATTGTGACATCAAGTGGCCTAAAAGGGCATGGGATGCATTGTGACAGCACAGGGGTTAAGAGAAGCAAGGATCCATTGTGACCCAATGCAGGCTAACAATCTAATGATCCCTTGTGGCACCAGGGGGTATAAAAAGGGCCAGGGATGGATTGTTACAGCACGGGGACAAATAGAAGCAAGTATCTATTATGCCACCATGGAGGCCAAGAATCAAATGATTCATTGTGACATCAAGTGGCCTAAAAGGGCATGGGATGCATTGTGCCACCACAGGGGTTTAGAGAAGCAAGGAACCATTGTGACCCAATGCAGGCTAATAATCCCAGGATCCCATTTGACACCAGGGGGCGTAAAAGGGCCAGGGATGAATTGTGACAGCATGGGGCCCAATAGAAACAAGGAACCATTATGACACCATGGAGGCCAAGAATCAAATGATTCATTGTGACATCCAGTGGCCTAAAAGGGCATGGGATGCATTGTGACAGCACAGAGGTTAAGAGAAGCAAGGAACCATTGTGACCCAATGCAGGCTAACAATCTAATGATCCCTTGTGACACCAATGGGCCTAAAATGGGCAGGGATGAATTGTGAAAGCATGGGGCCCAAGTAAAACCTGGTACAATTATGCCACCATGGAGGCCAAGAATCAAAAGATTCATTGTGACATCAAGTGGCCTAAAAGGGCATGGGATGCATTGTGACAGCACAGGGGTTAAGAGAAGCAAGGAACCATTGTGACCCAATGCAGGCTAACAATCTAAGAATCCCTTTTGACATCAGGGGGCGCAAAAGGACCACAGATGGACTCTGACAGCATGGGGACCTATGGAAGCAAGGAACCATTATGACACCATGAAGGCCAAGAATCAAATGGTTCATTGTGACATCAAGTGGCCTAAAAGGGCTTGGAATGCATTGTGACACCACAGAGGTTAAGAGAAGCAAGGAACCATTGTGACCCAATGCAGGCTAACAATCTAATGATCCCTTGTGGCACCAGGGGGTATAAAAAGGGCCAGGGATGGATTGTTACAGCACGGGGACCAATAGAAGCAAGGATCTATTATGCCACCATGGAGGCCAAGAATCAAATGATTCATTGTGACATCAAGTGGCCTAAAAGGGCATGGGATGCATTGTGACACCACAGGGGTTAAGAGAATCAAGGAACCATTGTGACCCAATGCAGGCTAACAATCTAAGAATCCCTTTTGAAACCAGGGGGGCGCAAAAGGACCACGGATGAACTCTGACATCAAGGGGAACAATAGAAGCAAGGAAACATTATGACACCATGAAGGCCAAGAATCAAATGGTTCATTGTGACATCAAGTGGCCTAAAAGGGCATGGGATGCATTGTGACACCACAGAGGTTAAGAGAAGCAAGGAACCATTGTGACCCAATGCAGGCTAACAATCTAATGATCACTTGTGGCTCCAGGGGGGTATAAAAAGGGCCAGGGATGGATTGTTACAGCACGGGGACCAATAGAAGCAAGGATCTATTATGCCACCGTGGAGGCCAAGAATCAAATGATTCATTGTGACATCAAGTGGCCTAAAAGGGCATGGGATGCATTGTGACACCCCAGGGGTTAAGAGAAGCAAGGAACCATTGTGACCCAATGCAGGCTAACAATCTAATGATCCCTTGTGACACCAATGGGCCTAAAAGGGGCAGGGATGAATTGTGAAAGCATGGGTCCCAAGTAAACCCTGGTACAAATATGCCACCATGGAGGCCAAGAATCAAATGATTCATTGTGACATCAAGTGGCCTAAAAGGGCATGGGATGCATTGTGCCACCACAGAGGTTAAGAGAAGCAAGGACCCATTGTGACCCAATGGAGGCTAATAATCCCAGGATCCCATTAGACACCAGGGTGCGTAAAAGGGCCAGGGATGAATTGTGACAGCATGGGGCCCAATAGAAAAAAGGAACCATTATGACACCATGGAGGCCAAGAATCAAAAGATTCATTGTGACATCAAGTGGCCTAAAAGGGCATGGGATGCATTGTGACAGCACAGGGGTTAAGAGAAGCAAGGAACCATTGTGACCCAATGCAGGCTAACAATCTAATGATCCCTTGTGACACCAATGGGCCTAAAAGGGGCAGGGCTGTATTGTGAAAGCATGGGGCCCAATTAAAACCTGGTACAATTACGCCACCATGGAGGCCAAGAATCAAATGATTCATTGTGACATCAAGTGGCCTAAAAGGGCATGGGATGCATTGTGACAGCACAGGGGTTAAGAGAAGCAAGGAACCATTGTGACCCAATGCAGGCTAACAATCTAATGATCCCTTGTGACACCAATGGGCCTAAAAGGGGCAGGGATGTATTGTGAAAGCATGGGGCCCAATTAAAACCTGGTACAATTACGCCACCATGGAGGCCAAGAATCAAATGATTCATTGTGACATCAAGTGGCCTAAAAGGGCATGGGATGCATTGTGACACCACAGAGGTTAAGAGAAGCAAGGAACCATTGTGACCCAATGCAGGCTAACAATCTAATGATCCCTTTTGACACCAGGGCTCGTAATAGAGCCAGGGATGCATTGCGAAAGCATGGGGCACAATAAAAACATGGAAATATTATGACACCATAGAGGCCAAGAATCAAATGATTCATTTTGACATCACGTGGCCTAAAAGGGCATGGGATGCATTGTGACAGCACAGGGGTTAAGAGAAGCAAGGAACCATTGTGACCCAATGGAGGCTAATAATCCCAGGATCCCATTTGACACCAGGGGGCGTAAAAGGGCCAGGGATGAATTGTGACAGCATGGGGCCCAATAGAAACAAGGAACCATTATGACACCATGGAGGCCAAGAATCAAATGATTCATTGTGACATCAAGTGGCCTAAAAGGGGATGGGATGCGTTGTGACACCACAGAGGTTAAGAGAAGCAAGGAACCATTGTGACCCAATGCAGGCTAACAATCAAATGATCCCTTGTGACACCAATGGGCCTAAAAGGGGCAGGGATGAATTGTGAAAGCATGGGGCCCAAGTAAACCCTGGTACAATTATGCCACCATGGAGGCCAAGAATCAAATGATTCATTGTGACATCAAGTGGCCTAAAAGGTCATGGGATGCATTGTGACACCACAGGGGTTAAGAGAAGCAAGGAACCATTGTGACCCAATGCAGGCTAACAATCTAAGAATCCCTTTTGACACCAGGGGGCGCAAAAGGACCACGGATGGACTCTGACAGCAAGGGGACCTATAGAAGCAAGGAACCATTATGACACCATGAAGGCCAAGAATCAAATGGTTCATTGTAAGACCAAGTGGCCTAAAAGGGCTTGGAATGCATTGTGACACCACAGAGGTTAAGAGAAGCAAGGAACCATTGTGACCCAATGCAGGCTAACAATCTAATGATCCCTTGTGGCACCAGGGGGTATAAAAAGGGCCAGGGATGGATTGTTACAGCACGGGGACCAATAGAAGCAAGGATCTATTATGCCACCATGGTGGCCAAGAATCAAATAATTCATTGTGACATCAAGTGGCCTAAAAGTGCATGGGATGCATTGTGACAGCACAGGGGTTAAGAGAAGCAAGGAACCATTGTGACCCAATGCAGGCTAATAATCCCAGGATCCCATTTGACACCAGGGGGCGTAAAAGGGCCAGGGATGAATTGTGACAGCATGGGGCCCAATAGAAACAAGGAACCATTATGACACCATGGAGGCCAAGAATCAAATGATTCATTGTGACATCCAGTGGCCTAAAAGGGCATGGGATGCATTGTGACACCACAGGGGTTAAGAGAAGCAAGGAACCATTGTGACCCAATGCAGGCTAACAATCTAATGATCCCTTGTGACACCAATGGGCCTAAAAGGGCCCTGGGAGGAATTGTTACAGCATGGGGCCCAATAGAAGCAAGGATCTATTATGCCACCATGGAGGCCAAGAATCAAATAATTCATTGTGACATCATGTGGCCTAAAAGGGCATGGGATGCATTGTGACAGCACAGGGGTTTAGAGAAGCAAGGAACCATTGTGACCCAATGCGGGCTAACAATCTAATGATCCCTTGCGACACCAATGGGCCTAAAAGAGGCAGGGATGAATTGTGAAAGCATGGGGACCAAGTAAAACCTGGTACAATTATGCCACCATGGAGGCCAAGAATCAAATGATTCATTGTGACATCAAGTGGCCTAAAAGGGCATGGGATGCATTGTGACACCACAGGGGTTAAGAGAAGCAAGGAACCATTGTGACCCAATGCAGGCTAACAATCTAATGATCCCTTTTGACATCTGGGGGCGCAAAAGGACCACGGATGAACTCTGACAGCTTGGGGACCTATAGAAGCAAGGAACCATTATGACACCATGAAGGCCAAGAATCAAATGGTTCATTGTAAGACCAAGTGGCCTAAAAGTCTTGGAATGCATTGTGATACCACAGAGGTTAAGAGAAGCAAGGAACCATTGTGACCCAATGCAGGCTAACCATCTAATGATCCCTTGTGGCACCAGGGGGTATAAAAAGGGCCAGGGATGGATTATTACAGCACGGGGACCAATAGAAACAAGGATCTATTATGCCACCATGGAGGCCAAGAATCAAATGATTCATTGTGACATCAAGTGGCCTAAAAGGGCATGGGATGCATTGTGACAGCACAGGGGTTAAGAGAAGCAAGGATCCATTGTGACCCAATGGAGGCTAATAATCCCAGGATCCCATTTGACACCAGGGGGCGTAAAAGGGCCAGGGATGAATTGTGACAGCATGGGGCCCAATAGAAACAAGGAACCATTATGACACCATGGAGGCCAAGAATCAAATGATTCATTGTGACATCAAGTGGCCTAAAAGGGCATGGGATGCATTGTGACACCACAGAGTTTAAGAGAAGCAAGGAACCATTGTGACCCCATGCAGGCCAACAATCTAATGATCCCTTGTGACACCAATGGGCCTAAAAGAGCCAGGGATGAATTGTTACAGCACGGGGACCAATAGAAGCAAGGATCTATTACGCCACCATGGAGGCCAAGAATCAAATGGTTCATTGTGACATCAAGTGGCCTAAAAGGGCATGGGATGCATTGTGACAGCACAGGGGTTAAGAGAAGCAAGGAACCATTGTGACCCAATGCAGGCTAACAATCTAATGATTCCTTTTGACACCAATGGGCCTAAAAGGGCAGGGATGTATTGTGAAAGCATGGGGCCCAATTAAAACCTGGTACAATTATGCCACCATGGAGGCCAAGAATCAAATGATTCATTGTGACATCAAGTGGCCTAAAAGGGCATGGGATGCATTGTGACACCACAGAGGTTAAGAGAAGCAAGGAACCATTGTGACCCAATGCAGGCTAACAATCTAATGATCCCTTGTGACACCAATGGGCCTAAAAGGGCCCGGGGAGGAATTGTTACAGCATGGGGACCAATAGAAACAAGGATCTATTATGCCACCATGGAGGCCAAGGATCAAATAATTCATTGTGACATCATGTGGCCTAAAAGGGCATGGGATGCATTGTGACAGCACAGGGGTTAAGAGAAGCAAGGAACCATTGTGACCCAATGCAGGCTAACAATCTAATGATCCCTTGCGACACCAATGGGCCTAAAAGGGGCAGGGATGAATTGTGAAAGCATGGGGCTCAAGTAAAACCTGGTACAATTATGCCACCATGGAGGCCAAGAATCAAATGATTCATTGTGACATCAAGTGGCCTAAAAGGGCATGGGATGCATTGTGACACCACAGGGGTTAAGAGAAGCAAGGAACCATTGTGACCCAATGCAGGCTAACCATCTAAGAATTTCTATTGAAACCAGGGGGCGCAAAAGGACCACGGATGAACTCTGACATCAAGGGGACCAATAGAAGCAAGGAAACATTATGACACCATGAAGGCCAAGAATCAAATGGTTCATTGTGACATCAAGTGGCCTAAAAGGGCTTGGAATGCACTGTGACACCACAGAGGTTAAGAGAAGCAAGGAACCATTGTGACCCAATGCAGGCTAGCAATCTAATGATCCCTTGTGGCACCAGGGGGTATAAAAAGGGCCAGGGATGGATTGTTACAGCACGGGGACCAATAGAAGCAAGGATCTATTATGCCACCGTGGAGGCCAAGAATCAAATGATTCATTGTGACATCAAGTGGCCTAAAAGGGCATGGGATGCATTGTGACAGCACAGGGGTTAAGAGAAGCAAGGATCCATTGTGACCCAATGCAGGCTAACAATCTAATGATCCCTTGTGGCACCAGGGGGTATAAAAAGGGCCAGGGATGGATTGTTACAGCACGGGGACCAATAGAAGCAAGTATCTATTATGCCACCATGGAGGCCAAGAATCAAATGATTCATTGTGACATCAAGTGGCCTAAAAGGGCATGGGATGCATTGTGCCACCACAGGGGTTTAGAGAAGCAAGGAACCATTGTGACCCAATGCAGGCTAATAATCCCAGGATCCCATTTGACACCAGGGGGCGTAAAAGGGCCAGGGATGAATTGTGACAGCATGGGGCCCAATAGAAACAAGGAACCATTATGACACCATGGAGGCCAAGAATCAAATGATTCATTGTGACATCCAGTGGCCTAAAAGGGCATGGGATGCATTGTGACAGCACAGAGGTTAAGAGAAGCAAGGAACCATTGTGACCCAATGCAGGCTAACAATCTAATGATCCCTTGTGACACCAATGGGCCTAAAATGGGCAGGGATGAATTGTGAAAGCATGGGGCCCAAGTAAAACCTGGTACAATTATGCCACCATGGAGGCCAAGAATCAAAAGATTCATTGTGACATCAAGTGGCCTAAAAGGGCATGGGATGCATTGTGACAGCACAGGGGTTAAGAGAAGCAAGGAACCATTGTGACCCAATGCAGGCTAACAATCTAAGAATCCCTTTTGACATCAGGGGGCGCAAAAGGACCACAGATGGACTCTGACAGCATGGGGACCTATGGAAGC